>NC_056725.1:755781518-755829018 GCF_019279795.1 Protopterus annectens | reverse complement strand
ATTAAAGTATTGTTACTTAAACACAGAGCAACAGGCACTTTGAGTAATAAACATAAATCAACAGTACAAAAAATATGAAAGAAACCAGACCATTCTGCAAAAATCAAGGACAGATGAAAAGCCACTCTAGTACTTGTGTCTACCTTGGATGGGGGGGGGGGGGTACTCTGCACATTTACACTGCATAACTACTCCTTGCCTTGCTTCGACACATCCAGAGTCACTACATGGGGGAGTGGGGTGCAACAAGTATGTCACAGTTTGAAATGTCTCTGGCTGACTGTGATGGCCCTGACACCATTTGTCATACCTCTGAAACTCAGAGCAAGAAATCTGGACAAAGCCATACAAAGAAGTGGGACAAAGGCCCAAAAATAAGGACAATTTTTAAATATTGCTCTTATAAACTTAGAAAGATAATAGAATAGGTCTTGTATTAGTATGAATTTTCTGAATGGTATGAAATCTGAAACTCAAATGTCTGTCATTATTTTCTAACTTCAGTCTTTAATAATTTGTCACTAATTTGCCAAAAAAAAACACAATTTTATGAAAAACGGACCAAAAATGTGATGTAAAAATATAAAATAGCTACACAATACAGCTGGGAACCTGTCAAAGAAAGGACACTTTAATATTTGTACTGCTAACTTGAGCAGCTGACAAAATAAAAGAATCTATATGCATTTCTGAAATAAAAGTAATCTATAACTCTGATTATTACAGTTATTTCTTAATTGTAAACCCTCCATGTTTTCTTCCAAAATTGCTATTTTGTGGAGGGATTATTAGCGGGAAGAGCAACATTTTGAGCCAAAATCAGGGACAGTTGAGAGGTTTGGCTATGCCTAATTTTATAAAGCAATTTATTTGCATGTACCTCTCAACCTATTAATGCAATAAATCTGGACAAGGCCAAATATATTGGGGGAACATATAAACAGTACTAAAAATTGCTCTTGTATAAACTGAGACAGTTGATAGAACAACAGGTCTTACTTTAGCATGCATTTTTCTGAAGGTTATGATGTCTGAAACTCAGTGTGTCATTATTTAGTGACTTAATTCCTAAATGATTTGCCAGCAAACCACAAATTTTATGAGGAACAAACCAATAATAAGAAGCAAAAATCTATTCATTCTTTGAAAATTTGGACAGTTGGGAGATATAGCTCAGCTAGGGCTGTCTTTAAGTTTGCTGCCCTTCCTCCTCACACAATCATGGTCGAATGGAGCTTCCCCCTGCAGCCATTCCAATGATCCATTACTTGGCTATTTCACTCCATTTGCCATAAACACTAATGTGCATACTGATTTACTTCTATGATGATTTGGTCTTCATTTGAAAGTTTTATTTTGCATTTTACAGCACAAACACTAAGACATCTGCTAAACAAACTTAGCATTAAAACTTCTCTTCCCTTGAAACTCACATTCATTGAAACAGCATTGAAACCCACATTCGAAGAAAATACATTTTACCAGTGGCAGATAAAGATTAATTCTGGGCTGTTTTCAAATCATAGGCCCCTTGCATATGAAACATACATGTGCTCTTTGATATACCTTCCTATTGTTTTGAACATTTGTTCAGTAAATTATGAAACAAAGCACATGCACCAATAATGACACAAGTGCCCAATTCAGAACATCTTTCCAGTAAACAATGAAACAAAATGCATGCACCCATAATGACAACACTGCCCAGTTCAGAACATTTCCATCATAAAAGTCTACTCAAACTTCTACAGTCCACCATTATCAGTAAATATGCACAATTCTACAGTCCACCATTATCAGTAAATATGCACAATCTCTGAAGAAGTAAAAAAGTTATCTAAATAATTCCACATTAAATAAATCTGTAACTAATGAAGAGGTTGCTGCTAGCAAACATCTTTATATTTCATGGTTTCATCGAAAAATAAAGTGTCTGATGCCCCTGAGGAATAAATTGCCTATATTACATTAAAAATGATAAGCTAGTAATATTGCAATAGGAAATGGATGGCAAACTGATAACAGGCTCATAGTATCTTAACTTTTTCAGTACAGCAGCATTCACCCCTTGTGGGAGTAGAACCAACAACCTTCTGCATCAAAAGCAAGTACACAACCTGTTGTGCTATTAACAATGCAAGCTGACTCAGCATAAGCAGCACTAAACTTCTCTTCCCCTGCAGCTCTCAGCTTTTTGTAAAATCTACTCAATACTCAACTGCATCTCAACTTCACAGCACAAGAAATCTGGAAAAAGCCAAATTTATTGGGGGGGGGTCAAAAGTCCAAAAACCAGGGACACATTAAACATTGCTTGTATAATCTTGGAACATTGCTAGAATAAAATACTGTGTTACCACCATAAATTTTACTGCCAAGGTCCCTGTGCAAAAGAGTCAGAGCAACATACCACTATGCCAAATCAGCTGCTTTGTGAAAGAAAAATGCTGTGTTACCACCATGCATTTTACTGCCAAGGTCCCTGTGCAAAACAGTCAAAGCAACATACCACTACACCAAATCAGCTGCTTTGTGAAAGAGCAGAAGACTGAAACTTAAATGGCTATCATTTAATGAATTTAGTTCTCACCATAGCTGTCAACCTCTTAGCACAAAACACCTGGACAAACCCAGTAATGAGGGAATACAGCCCTCAAACATATTCAGTGAATTCAGGTCTTGCCATAGCTGTCAACCTTAGCACAAAAAACATGGACAAAGCCAATAATGGGGTAATACAGTCCCAAAAATAAGGACAACTTTCAAATATTCATCTTATAAACTTAGAAAATTGCTAGAATAAAAGGTTGTGTTACATGTATTTTCTGAAGAATATGAAGTCTAAAATTCAAATACCTGTCAATTTTACTTCTGACGGAACAAAAACAATTTTCAGCAGAGGCCCAGGGAGAAATACTGCAGACACATGTCTTTGTAAAATGGCAGGAAACCAGAGCAAATGCAAACAAACACAGGGATGAGATACAGACTCCACACAGAAGGCACCCCAGCCAAGAATCAAACCAGAAAACCTATAGCTGTGAAGCAACAATGCTACCACTGCACCATCAAATATATAAGGAATTGAGCATTCAGCAACCTGAAGTCTGAAATTCAAATGCCTGTCAATTTTATTTAACATTTGTTAATCAGGACAGTCTGATTTGGAACAAAAAAAAAACAATTTTCAGCAGAGGCCCAGGAAGAAATAATGTAGACATGTCTTTGTAACATGGAAAGACACAAAAGCAAACCCACAGAGAAGATGCAGACCCCACACAGAAGGCACCACAGCCAAGAATCAAACCTGAGAACCTGCAGCTGTGAGGCAACAATGCTACCACTGCACCATCAAATACCATGTATTGCAATATTTAGACACCACAGATATTATGAGGAACAGATCAGATCAAATATGAGGCAAAAATCTGCAATTCTTTTTTTACAAATGGTGGTGGGTAGGGAATTCAGGTCCTTAACACCTGCATACAAGGTACAGGATTCAAGCCTGAGGTATACACCACCATAAGTTTGTTCTAGCCACCAGTTAGCAACTGGGGCATTTACAAACACACACACAAAATATTAGATATATAATGATACTAAGGAAATGTGGACTCATGACCAGAGCTAAGATTCTGATTTAGCCCTCTCTCTATACAAGGGTTGTCTTTGTTTTAAATTCCAACATTTTTATTAGTATGCAATAGTCCTACCAACCCATTCCAGAAAATGAATGTAACGTAACAAACTTTCTTTCTGACTTGCACATCTTGTCTGAACTTTTGCCATTGGAGACAAAAGGTGAAATTCACATCATTTAGTAATATCAAGCAAGTAGCTAAGAACTCATGACTGACCATCAACTGCCACCAGGGTCTCTTCTCATCCGTCTGCTTTAGCATACACTCCTTACCTCCCCTAGATGTTCTCATGACCCATGCTCTGGGCAATTGAAGAGATTGAGGCTCATGGTGCAGCATCATATTGTTGCCAAGGAGTGATTTCTACCAATGCCCCAATGCCCCCACCCTGACATACACCCATTAATATCCATCTGCCAGTTCCCCAATGCTCACCACCCCAACACACACACATTAATATCCAGGAATAAACATGCAGTAGAGCATGCTGGCATTTCATCCTGCAACTACAATAATTCAGACAGTGCCCTAAACTGATCTCCCTTAAGAAAAGCACCCCCACTCTGTGCCAAGGATAAGTGGCAAGGTGTTCCCAAGTACATGCCCTCCTCCTCAGGATGGGCACCCCATCTTTCTCTACCAGCACCACAAACATGAGAGCAATTAATCAAACTCTACTTACCTGGGCTGTAGCAAGTCTTTATCCGTCTATGCCACAGTGTTGCTAGGCAGCCAAAGAATTATTACAGAATACCACCACATGGCATACTATAGTCTATTTAGTTTTTTGTGTGTGCTCATCTTGTTTAGTTCCTAGCAAAACACTAGTTTGCTCTAGCAGGGAAAAAGTACTTTCTTCTCACTGCTAGCTACGGACATCACTGTGGATATGCCTGCATATAACATCCCCTCTTTGATAAAAGAAATCCTTTAAGCATTTACCATGTGTATAATTTTTACCTAAGATTTTACCAGAATGGTTAAATCTCTTTGCAGGCTTTGGGCCTTCTGCAATACTAGGAACTGCTGAAGCACTCTATGAGATGTATTGCTCGGCAAAATACTATTAGACATACTGCTAACCAATTTAGGCATTATTTATTTATTCTTACACTTGGTTCACTGGGGCAGTTCCATTAGGCCAAAGGCCTCTTTTTAGGGAAGACCAGAGGTTGTATTCTTCAAGCACGTCATAAATTGCATCAAACTTTGCTGACAATGTAAAGGAGCATTAATTCACTGGCAACCTAAATGGGGCATTATTTAAGTAATTGCTGTTCATTAAAGGAAATACTGCCCCCTGGCCATGAAAGACTTCAGTTGTTCACCATACCTTGCAACCTCTAAGAGCAAGAAATCTGGACAAAGCCATAAATAATGAGAGGACAAAGGCAACGACAATAGGGACACTTTTTTAAATATTGTTATTACAAACTTTGAAAGTTGATAGAATAATATGTTTTGCATTAATGTGAATTTTCTGAAGGGTATAAAGTCTATAACTCAAATGTTTACCATTATTTTCTGACTTCAGTCCTCCATGATTTGCCAGTAATTTACCACAAACCACACTTTTATGAGAAATAGACCAAAATATGGGCCAAAAGTCTTGACAGTCCGAGAAAATCCATGCAGCTGAGAGGTATGTTGTTCACCCTATCTCAAAGAGAATTTTTTAAACTTTTCAGAGCTTTAAACACACTTCAAACAAGCTTTAAACATTCTTTTTTAGTCTAGCATACTTTTTACACTTCATCTTCTGCAGTGTCATGCCACTAGCTTCACCTCTTCTACACGCGGTTTCACTATATTGCATAACTGCTAACATTGACTGAAATTGTTTGGTAATGCCATACTAAGTAAAGACTGGTGTAGTTAACAGTTCCTTGAAGTGTTTAGATGTAGTAAGCACTGCTAAATATGCTCCTAAATCAATTCTTCAACAGATCATACAATGGCTGTCCCATTGCACAACAGATGCATTTCTCAAAATATCTTACCGTGCCAAGAATTCCATTTAACATTTGAAGATTCTCTGGTTGATTGAGCTGTGTAATAGTTTCCACATCATTTGGGTGTGACCTAGCCTTAGATTTATTAGATCAATATCTCAAAAAGCTAAGCTGCTTCTGTCCAAGAATCCTACTTATTTAATTTCAGTCTTGCAAATTCAGGCTTATGTGAGGGACTTCTACAAAATGCACCATGTTCATCCTTAGTGCTTTCTCATATTAAAATGTCATCTATAGACATAGGCAAGCCTTGTAATGTTCTCCTCTGAAACATTTTAGGAGTAGTTGGAGTTTAAAATGCTAGTTTATCAAGGCATTGTCAGGCAAACAGCAAGCAAGGTACTGCTCCCAAAATAAAAGGGTATCTGCCCCAGTCCCCTCACAGCATCTAGTGAAGAAAATGACATAGCTACACTCAACTTTCTCAGTCTCTCTTTCAGAATGGGTAAAATTAATTTTTCCTTTTTACCTGTTTCATTGTCTTTTTAAAACAATGTAGTTTTGCACCTGTCATTTTTGCTGTAGGACTGTCACCACGAGAACATACCAGTTTAGCTCCCTCTCATAAGTGTAAGACACGTAAATGTGAATCTAACAACTTCAACAAATAAAAGGCATTTGTTAAAAGGAAGTACAGTGAATTTCAAAACATACACTGTGGTGCTGTTAAAGCATTTTTGTAAAGGGCTACACAACCCTCCCCCCCAAACACACACACACACACACACACACACACACACACACACACACACACACACACACACACACACACTTCATTACATCCATAGCTGTCCCTCTTACCTGGAGCGACACACAAGCCCTTCAGTAGACACCCATCCATAGCGACTCCAAATTCAGGCCATGAGATCCAATCCATAGCAACAGCATTAACTCCAAATCCCTTGGGCCATTAAATCCATAGTGACACCACCACGTGAGATCCCCCAACGAGACTCCTGGAGCACATCCACCACGCGAGATCCCCGATGAGACTCCAGCCTGCCGACGTTGCAGTCCGGGTCCTATCTTTTTCCAGCGACAGGCTATGCAGTTAAAACTGCATAGACTTCTGGGATCTCTGCTCTGACATGTTTCCCAGTCCGGACTGCTGCTGAGGCAGTCTGCGCATGCTCCAGACTGTCTCAGCAGCAGTCTGGACTAGTGCGCTTGCGCCAAAGTCCGTGAATTTTTTATTTTTTTTATCCGCGCAAATTTAATTTTTTTTTATTTCTTTTACTTTCTTTACAGCTGTTTCCAGCTGAGGGGGCTGCAGTCCGGCAGTCCAATAGCACGGGCCGCCCCTGGTGTATATATATATATATATATATATATATATATATATATATATATATATATATATATAGATAGATAGATAGATAGAAATAGATATATAGATATATACATATGGGTCTGTTGTGCATAACCAAACTGCCCTAATCAAATGCAAAACACTGACAAAATAAGTTTGATCATACACAATTGCTAACACAAACAAAACTGAAAACAAATATATTGAGACAGAAAAACTATTTAGTCTCCTGATATTAAAGATAAGCTTCCCCCTATAACACAAGCCTCAAATATGTCTGAAGAGTGGCAGTGTTGCAGGAAGGTTTTAATGATGTTAAGGTGTAGAGTTAGGGTTATGGAAGGGGTAGCATTAGGTTTAGGGTCAGCGCCCATTACTAAAGAGAGCAGGGGGCTTCCACAACACTACCACTACTCAAGACACTCAATTGAACCCACACAAATGTACAGCATTAACCTGCATATACTCATACAAACAATCCCATCCTCTAATGATGAAGCCTAAGTTTTGGTATTAATTTACCAAACCAACACTTACCTTACTCATATGCATTTGGTGTTTCATTCCTTAGAGTTTTCTAAATTTCTGTGGATGGAAGATGTGACACCATTTTACTGTCCATTTTACACTCCATTGAAGAACAGCTAATTCTGTACTGTGAATGAAAACCATAGTGTTGATCTATAATCATTTTTGCCTACTTGTCAAAACAAGCAATCTCCTAAGAGATTACTCTCCAGTAGAAAGTAAACAATCACATTAATTGATTTAATAAATAAATCAGTAATAAAATTTAGAATTTATTTTACTGTACAAAGAAACAGTTATAGATACTTTAATAAGATAAAATGTCAGTAGTGTCCTATAAAACATCTGCTTCTGCATTTAAAATAAAAAATTGGCTCCAGAAATTTTGAAGCAGTCATACAATTTCATTTGAATATTTAAAAACATAACTTCTATCACAAAGAACCCTCTGACATTATCTGTCTCATGAGTTATTCCTGGTAACCATAGATATTTCCACTACACGTAAAATCAACATCTATCTCAGCTTCTTTGCAAATATTTCTATTATCACCAGAAATTAATCAGACAAATAAGCCTTCCATTTCCTGTAATGCAGCATGGGTCCAGATGTTTTTCTTAAAGGTAGAATAAGTTGCCAATAGCAACAGCAAACATTGTCTCACAGACTTCATGAGACATACCACATTCCACCGAAAAAAAAAAAGTGATATACTGTAGAGAAATTAAAAAAGCAAAAGAAAGAAACGTGTTCCTTGCAAAGTTTTAAATCTGGATATGAGATCAGAGGCAATGATATGTTGCTTTTTGTAAAAGAAACTCCTTTAGAAAAAAATATACCCTTCATCCATAATGTGTAGGAATAACATTATTACAATGCTATGTTTGCCTAAGTGACTTTATTACATCTTATATGAATTGATACCATCAGACGTCAAGTTCTTTCACAAGATGTACCGAAAAAGATTTTATGGAGTTGGGGATCTTGATGCACCAAAACAGATGACAAAGCGAATTTTGATCTTTGAATGGCAAACTCACAATGTTTCAATGTTGCACTACTAGCAACATTTATGAACTGCTAGACTACATTTTTCTGATTTTGAAGAGAACATAGAGAACATGTGATTCCCCAAATATGGTTCAACTCAGACTCTCTTGCTCTATAAATAATGGTAATCACAGACCAAGGCATTTTCATTTTATTAAATACTATCAAAAATGTGCTACTTATTGTAGAGTATTACAGAAATTTTATTATTTCGTCCCTATTAAAAAATATTCTGCAGGCCTTGCATGAGAACTGTCTCTTTTGATGGTATTTTTGTAATAAATGTAGGCTTCCTTAATCATAAATCAATATCTTGGTTTAATATTGATATAATCAGTAACACAAAATGTGAGGGTATGCCAATATATTTCTATGTTCCTAATGTGTATGCATTATCCAGCAGAATTCCTTAATTATTATTATTATTATTATTATTATTATTATTATTATTATTATTTTAAGAAAACAGAATTTGCTTTTATTTTCTATATCTTATTAATACGATGGACAGAGACTAATGAACTCAAAATTTTCCTAGATATGAAAAAAGAAAATACTGGTTCCAGGTACACATTTATGCAAAGGCAATAGTGTAGGATACACATGTTTAACCTTAATACACCCAGACATAGGGCTATTATGATAAATGTCTCTGGTACCAGCACATATCACTGACCTTGTCATACATAGCTGAAATTATGAAACACTACTTGTCGGAATGTTCCTTGATTTTAGGATAGTGGACATACTAAAAAGATTGTAAATAGGAGTCTTGAACTGAGTCGAACACTACACAAAAAAGCACTTCTAGCATTATTGCTCTCTCTAGAAGTATACTTGGAATAGTAGAGGTCATTGGCGTTATAAAAATCACAGTGTAAGACTTGTTTTGAATGTTTTCAACCAACCAGCACAAATATTGTCTTGAATTCAGTGGTAGTTTTTTTTTAGTCTGTTCCACATGGTGATGACTTGATACCTTTTCTTCCTTTTCCTTATCAACACGAAACATACTTCCTTATGAAGGTATCGAGATGGAGTAAAATCTGACCAAATTAGTAGGGCGACTGCTACCAATAAATTAACTCCTCTGATCCCAACTACTTTATCCAAATGTAATACAATCATCGCCAGCATAATAGTGCCTTCTCACAGATTGTAGGCCTTCCTCGTTTTATTATTCTAGAAATGGATGAAGTTTATAAATGTTAGTATGTGAACAATAACATTTTTTCTATTTAAAAAAATAACTTCAGCTATAATTACAGAAGACATTCAAATAAATTTTTCTAAAACATTACCTGTCCTATTATGACAGATTATATGAATCACAAATTTCTAATCTCACTTTTAGTATCATTAAATGGAAATTAATTTTAGGTCATAAATCACTGATAACTGAAAGATTATCATGTTGACTTGTTGACTTCACATAGATTTGTGGGATATTATCAACTAACTAACTAAATAAATAAATAAAATGTTCAAATAATTTCCATAAAAAGGGATTCAAGTATGAATTAATGTATACTTTAATGACGAAATTTCTTATCAAAAAGTGGTAGAGGCTATGAAATAATAGAATTTATGTTATCTTGATAAATTAAAGTAGCAAAAATGTATGTGCAAAAAGAATTGCTCCTTCAAGAATGCTTGTTTCCTGAAACTAGTGAGCTTCTCCTTCTAGTATGAAGCTCTGCGGAGACATATGAATATGTTGCCATTTTCTGTCTATGATACTGAGAAAAATGTCAAAAGCAAGACAATCAAAAACAAATAAATGTGTTACATTAGGATACTTAGTCTAGAATGTCAATGACATGCCAGACTTTTGAAAAAACCCATATAATACTGCATAATTTAAACTTATTATAGAACAGTAAATCAGACTGCACAAACATTGATATAAAATAGATCAATGCTGGCATTTTGAAAGAGAACTCACTTAAAGAAAGTAAATACTTTAAAAATCAAGTGAAGCTAACCCATTTGACCTTAATCATGCTTGGTAACCTTAAGCCTACCCCTGCCCCTAACCTTAATAGACATTCCATACGGTCTTCTGTACTAAATATATTACATCAAGTTTCTGTTTGCACCTTATACTATATCTGTCCTTTGACAAGCAATTTTCTCATCATTAATATTCATAAAATTTATATAATTCAAATACATCATGGAATCTGTTCTTCTTTTCCCACATTTTCTACAACACATTATTTATCCCAGTGGTTTCTTATAATAAAATAAATCTGTTTTATGGGAAATGCCACAGATCTCTTTTCAAAAAAGCTGCTCCCACTTTTAATTTCCATTTTATTATTTTTATACCATATTTACAAAAAAGTATACATTATTTTTCTTTTCTTGCCTGACATTACACTTTCCTAATAATCAGTATACTTTTCCCACAAAAGTTTACCAATAGAATCATTTACTTTATTATTAACCTTTTCTAATATTTTGTAGAAATATACAGATGATAAACAAACAATAGGATTAACCAAGCCTATTCTTCTATTTTTCTTAGAACAATATACCATATTTCTTTTTACAGGATTACCCTGCATTTTCCTCCTTAATGTCAGTACCTAACCATCCCTTAGAGCATAATTATTTAGCTTGCATCCTCTGCAGTACCATAATTACCCGGCAGTATATCATATGCTGCACTAGCTGGATTTTCATCCAACCATCATGTAAAACATAATTCTTTAACTTGTCTTCCTCTGCAGAACCACAAATGCCTGGTAGTATATCATATGCTGCACTAGCTGGACTTTCTTGTGTTGTCCATTGCTTCATCCTACAGTGCCCTACCCAGTGTCCACATCTACTCGGAGGAGTACCTGCCTCTTGCTAACGCCCACAAACTTCTACCTTTCTAGGCTGGGGCTGGAGCAGATAATAAAGGTGTCCAGGGGGGCTGTCCATTGTATCATCTATTGGGAGATTTTTTTGCTTTTTATGCCCTAACCCTTTCCCCTTTCCTTTGTGGTCTCTTGTTTGTGTTCTGTGGGCAGGTATGCAATGGTGACATGCTGACATATCACCCCACCTTTGTAGCAACAGCAACAGCAGCAGCAGCAGCACCTCAATGTCCCCAAAATAATCCCTTCTTTGGACATCATCACCTTCTCATTTCCCTGGCCAACTCCTGTGATTGCTGTATGGGTAATGTCTCCAAATCTGCCTACCACCCTTAGGATGGAAAAGAGTGGATAGCTTTTAGGTCTGGTGGCTCAAGCTACTATTCCCCTCATAGCTCCTACTCCCTGCTGTAGTCCTCTTGAGCTCAAGTCAGTGCTGACTGCCATGAGAAGTGTATATTGGCATAGTGGAAGCATGCACATAATAAGTCCATGCTTCATGGTTGCAGCACTCAGTGGTCCCTCCAAGTGTCATTCAAGTGATGAGTTTGAGCCACCTCCTTGCCACTTATTTATGGGATAGCTAGAATGAGTCATTCACTCCATCCTCCCTATCCTACTTCTTCCAGTGCCTGAGCTGATAGCTGAACCCAGGTCACTTGTGACAGTCAGAACTCCCTATCACTGCATCAGATAGCTGTTAACAAAAGTGAGAATTATAGGACTAATGTAAAGACTTAGATGCTATGGTCTGTGCATGTATGTAGTCTGTATACTCTTACTATACATTTCTTTGTAATTTGTCATGTAAAGCTTGAGGGGTGTATTTTAGGAAGATTACCAGGAAATTCAAAATTGGAATATTGAAGCATTTATGAGACATGCATTGCTTTAATCAATGTGAACTGTGTTCATTCACAGTTAACTAAATTATTTTAAAAGCTTCACGTTTTTAAGGAGGGATTATTGATCCAAAATTATTACCTAAAGAACCTACATTACTTCTGAGTATAAACAATGCAACCTGGAAATTCATTAAGGTATATTTTATAATAATGCATTATGCTGGTGTAAAGTTACTTACACTGACAGCAGATCTTTTGGAATCTGATACCACAGTGCAAGCAAGCTTGTTTATAGGTAGGCCTTACACAGAAGTAAAGCCTAGAAGTTTTTTTTTTTTTTTTTGGCTGTGCATCATGCAGCGATGTGTACATGAGTGTGAACATACTTAAGAGTCAGTAAGCATCGCATAGAGGCGCCCAAGCACATACAAGCATGCCCAAATAGGGAAACTTCCATGCAATGCAAATTTCTGCTTAAGCAGGTGAATCTTATGCAAATGAGGCAGATGGAGTGATCCAACAAGGCAAAAGGCATCTGTATAGACTCTGCATCTGTGTTCATAGTGTACACAGAAATTTTCCACATACAGGAGTCTACACAGACAGAAGGTAAGTAAAAGTCCACAAATATTCATGTAACTCCCCTGAAATTAGTAGATCACATAATACATGTGCAAAACATACACTATGGATATTTGTAAAAGGAAGGGGATATGTAGAATTAAAAAAAAATGGTTTTAATAATTTTCACGTTTGCAATATGCTCCACATTGCACAAACATGTTTAACAGAAAAAAAAATTTAAAATAACATCTATAATGTTGTTTTCACAAATGTACTGTAGGACCCTGCATCGGGTCCATACTACAGTGCATTCAAGCTGCTACCTAGCTTACATGGCTGTAGTTTCCAGGTTGTCAGTATAAATATGTATGCAGATAAGGTTCCTTTGTTGAATCGTTAAAAGGAAGAACCGTGTCCGCATATCTACTTCGTATAGGCTCCTACATGGTTTTGATATTCCCACTGAATGTGGATGACATCAGAGGGTGTGTTGTATTATTATTAGAATTTTTTAGTGCTCAGCATGTGTGTTTGTGTAGCATGCTGCATAGCTTAGTGTGCTCACGTGAGCAGACTACCCACATAAGAGTAATGATGTAGGCATCTATGAAGTAAAACCAGCTATAGTCAAGTAATAATATATACTTTTGTATAAGTTATGCTGCACGATGTAAAGTAGGGTCTTTAAATCATGTCAGTTGCATTCTAGGCAGGTGAACTGCATGATAATTAGCGAATGTCACATGGTGGACCTACACCAGAACTATATAAAGTATGCATACACATACACCCACATCCTGATTTTTTTCCTTTAATTCTCTGAACCATTGGAGTAGAGATTTGGAAATTTTAACTGAGATAATACTAGGGGCTGCTGCAGCTATTCTACATCTGTATGTGCTAACTGTTGAAGTCAATACTGCTGGTGCTGCTGACAATAGGCCTAGTCTGAGAAGGAGAAGAGTGTTCAGGCCCAGAGTAACCTTCCAGGAACTACATGGGCTGGAGATTGTAGAGTGCTACAGGGTGGGTGGGACATGTTACAAGAGCTCAGTGAGCTCTGCCACCCTAAACCCAGGGCCAGAGTAAATAGAAGGAAACCCATCTCAGTGGAAACTAAGGTATGTGTAGCCTTTAGGATAATAGCTAAAGGTACCTTTCAAAGATCAACTGGGGACATGATAGGAGTGTCACATGCACCTGTAAACAGGATACTCCACCAATTTCTGGATGCTATGCTCCCACATGGCAGTGAGTACATATTTTTCCTCTTTTTCCTGAGGTGAGGTCCAGCAATATGCAACACTTCTACCATGTATCACACTATCCTGAAGTACTAGGTGCCATAGATTGCATTCATGTACACATCAAGGCACCATCAGATGAGCAGGGTAGAATCTACATTAACTGCAAGGGATACCATTGCAACTGCCAAGTCGTGTGCAATACTTGGGATTATCATGAATGTGTGTGCAGGCAACCCTGGCAGTTATCATGACTCCCATATCTGGCACACATCACAGCTGAACTAGATGTTTGCTAGGGGGGTACATCCCACAGGGCCATTTACTGAGGGATGCTGGTTATGCACTGGAACCAGGGATGATGACACCCATCAGAAATGTACACAAACCCATGGAAGAACAATATAATAAGGCACATGCACAAACTAGAAATATCTTATAGTGCGTGTTTTAACTTCTGAAGTCACGGTTGTGGTGTCTCGATATATCTGGTGGAGCCCTGTAGTATACTCCAGCCACATGTGCACAGATATTCACAGTATGTGCTATGCTACACAATCTGATCCTGCAGAAACAGATGAACCTGGATCAGCAAAGGGAAGGGATATACAGTCGTCCACCAGTGCCTAGGTCACCACAGCTAACAATCACAGGAGGACTCGGAGGAGGAGGAATCCCCTGATGATGTTCCTGTAGGCAGATGTAGGCATGCTCCGTACACCCTGGCTTTGGCTAAGAGACAACACAAAGCACATTCACTGACAACCCAGGGACCAATGGACTAACATCTTATTCCTACTCACATACAGATATTAAAACTGATGCCAGCCAAACCACACATCCTGTACCTATCCATGTATTGGCTGTGTACTGCTCGCATCAGCCCAGAACTACAGTTGTGTCAACTGCTGCATTTGCAAGGTAAGTCCATAACCTACGCAGCAGTATAGTGGATTGTTATGTTATGTCATTGTAGCTATGGATTGGGTACATTATGCAGGCAACTATACTGAGCTATTTGGACAGAAATTACATCCATATGGGACTACAGACACCCATTCCAATAACATGTCACCATTTGTACTCAGTAGGCCTCAGGCATGGAATATTCATGCAGTCCTACTGCAACAGATTACTGGTACTTCAGTCAAGGGACATGTTAGAAAGTTAGGTTAGATAATATTCAGACTGGTGTGTGCCCTAACTGAATATGGGCTTTTCTTCTCCCACCCCTTAAAACAGCAGTGTGCCCTTGTAACTGCCATACCAATAAATCATCTATGCTGTATGTGCATTTCACACAGTTAGTAGGCCACACAGCATCAGGACAGTAATGTACAATTTGAAGTTACATATTATGTGCTAGTTAACTGAGAATAGCAAAGAACATATTTATGCAGGTGATTGTGTAATGAATGATCCCCTGTTGGTCAAGCAGCCTTTGTGACTCAAAGGACTAAGGCAGGTAGCCTGGTTGATGGTGCTAAGGGTTCTATTCACAAGATATCCAGATATTTGGCATGTTAAGGAGTAATATTCTCTCTTTTACAAACTGTGACTCTTGTGTTTGCTATACTAGTATTGACCTATTTCATATATCAGTTACACATTTGCGTCTGCACCACATATCCAAGACCTATTTAAAACATCCTAGGTAATATTGGACTAGTTAGTATCAGAATTGTAAAGGTTGGGACTTGAAACCATATATCAGCACGCATATACTGAAAATAATTACCACCTGCAACATGTACTATGATAATAACAGCTATGAATGAAAACTTGTGCTGTGATGTAATTTATAGAGATTTGACAGGGCCATGCACAAAACACTGATCAATAGATTAGAACAACTAGGTACCGTTGCACTCTTGATAAGGTGGATAGCTGCATAGCTTACATATAGGACATAGCAAGTGCTCATGCAGCAACTGGACAAGTGAAATAATTGGTTACAGTCAGGGTGTCCCACAGTGTTCTGTCCTAGGCCCAAACTTGTTCAGATCCATTTCATTTGAATTGTTCTATAGTCTGCATGCATATGACTTGAAATTGGGTAAACTAATTACATGTGTTACAGATAAGGCATGTCTGCTAAATAAGTTGACTAAATTGACAATTTGGCACAGGAGTATAATATGCTGATAAATACATCACAAATTAAGCATATGAGATTTGGAAGGCATAAATAGAAAGGTGACTATTACATACAGCACATAGTGACTGAAAGTGTAGATTCATTTATGGACCTGAGCATATAGATAGATGGAGCTTTGCATTTCTCTAATCATATCATAATGCCAGCTTGGAGTATAGCTAGCTGTGGACTGGAAGCAGTTTATGGAACAATAAGTCTCTGATGTAGGCAATGCACCACCCATTTGCACGCTGGTTTGCAATGCGCAAACAAGCCAAAAATGCAACTGAGCATGCCAATACACTTAGTTAAGCAGAGCACAAATTTGTTGCTTGTCATGCAATTTTGTTTAAAAAATTTGATATGTATATATATATATATATATATATATATATATATATATATATATATATATATATATATATATACCTGTGTGTGTATGTTTGTATTTCCCTACATACCCAGATTGTGGAGAGTAAAGTTGCACTATGACTCTTACAATGTTGAACGAAGGATCAAAATGAAGGGCTCAACATTACAAAATCCACTTACAAATACGTGGAATTGCATAGAATAACACGTGTTGCAATTGGAGGACTATTTGGATATCTGAAGTTCAGAGTTCTGGCAGTCTTCTCTCATGTCATGCTTAAATGATATCACATTTGACAGCAAACCACAATTTTGTGTGAAACACACATAAGTATGAATCAAACATGTGTACTTTCTGCAAACATCTGGACAGTGATGAATCATACCATGTCTCCCTATTACAGCATGTGGAAACCTTGAGCATGTTTATGTTCTCTAGGATTACTTCACCTGCAGTTATTTACAAACCAGACTTGAGCTGTGGCACATGCATTAAGTGCTGTGATCTGTAATGTGTGACACTAGATAGATAGGGTTTCTAATCTCACTCCAACGGTTTCTAATCTCACTCCAACACACTTGATGTGTATGTGTGTGTGTGTGTGTGTGTGTGTGTGTGTGTGTGTGTGTGTGTGTGTGTATCTCCACAAAGAGCAAGTGTGTATACCATGCTGACTTCAAAACAGGCTTTGTTTTGCACTTTTTGCATCTTGCAGTTGATGCAGACCTCCAAACTCTCATCCTCCACAAGGTCTGCTGATGTCAATGATGATGGACTGCGCAGTGGTGCAGCGGTAATGTTGTCTCCGCACAGCAAGAGGTTCTCTGATTCAACTCTCTGTTGGACTGCCTTCCGTGCAGAGTCTGCATGTCTTCCCTGCATTCATGTGGGTTTTCTCTGGGTAGTCAGTTTCCTCCCACATTATAAAGGCATGCGTCTGGAGTATTTCTTGCCGGGTCTCCACTGAAAATCAGCTTTGTTCCAAGTTGAACTTTCCTGGTAAACAAATAATAAATAACTAAATAAATAAATTTCTTCTACCATAAGACTACCTAAAGCCATGCTAATGCCAAACTTTAGCCATAGTGTGTGCAGTATGTGTTGTGATTTGTAGTGTGTAAGTTTGGAGTTCTAATCTCACTCTGGCTCACCTGCTGTGTATATGCATATCTCCCCAAAGAGCAATTGTGTATACCACATGGACTCATGCAGTTGATTCAGGCCTCCAAACTTTTATCCTCCATAAGGCCTGTTGATGTCATCTGCCAAAGACTACCTAACGCCATGTTACTGTTAGACTTAACCTGTGGCATGTGTATTTATTTTTATTTTATTTTACATTTATTGACCGGGATAGTCCGACTGAACGCATGTCCATTTTCAGTGGTGGCCCGGGGAGAAAAGGGTAAGCAGATACAGCATTACATAATGCCAGCATTACATATTACAAACAGACTATTTACAGAGATTACATAAGTAAGCAAGTTAAACAAGTTCCACAGGTTACAGTTAATCCTGAGCACAAGTCAGGATTAAATTAAATTACACAGTAAACTGGCTAACAGATTTTTACACATTCTAGAGAGAGTTAGCCAGGCTTGATACATTGACATAGCCAGTTAAGTGACAAATGTTGTTTGAGTCTAGTTTTAAATTGACCTAAGGTGGAAAGTAAGGTAATATCAGCTGGAAGAGAGTTCCAGGATCTATTTACAGAGTTTGCAAAGAGAGAATCACCAGCTGTGTTATTAATTTTGCTAGTCTGAATTAGTAGCTTGTTAGAGGATTGAAGCGGTCTAGAATTGTTATAGGGGGTGATAATATTTTTAAGTGCAGGAGTATTGTCCGGATTATAGAGGATTTATAGGCCATAATCAGTTGGTTATACTGGATTAGTCTGGGTAGTTCAAGCCACCCAAGCTGATTTAGATTGATGCAATGATGTGTCCTAAAAGGCAGCCCAGTGGCAAACCTGGCAATGTGGTTGTAGCAAATTGAGAGTTTGTTAAGGACAGTCTTGTTTAAATTCGAGAGTAGAGGGGATGCATACAGAAGGGTTGAAAGAAGGTGAGAGCGAGCTATGGCAATTTTAGCTGGAGGGGTTAGGAAGGCTTTTATTCTGTAAAGTGACCCTAGTTTTTTATTGATGGTTTTGATAGTTTGGTTAACATGTAGGTCAAATTTTAGATTATTGTCTATGATGACATCTAATAGTTTTGTAGATGGGTCAGGGGAGATTATTGTGCCATCATTTGATTTTATGGTAAAGGTGAAAGCGGTAGACCTACATGTTGGTGAAAATAACAGCATTTTAGTTTTTTTGGGATTTAAGATCAGATGATGTTCAGAAAGCCAGTTTTCTATTGTATTAAAGGTGGTCTGGGTAGCTGACCATAACTCTACTGGAGATGTGGCTGAGCAAATCAGAGTAGAGTCATCAGCATATTGGATACAGCTGACTTTTGGGATGACAGTATAAAGGCCGTTAATGAAGATGGAGAACAGCAAGGGCCCTAGTATAGTGCCTTGTGGTACTCCAAGGGTGTTAGGTAGAAGGTTAGAGAGTTTGTTCTGCCAGAGGACAGCCTGCTGTAAACCATTCAGGTAGGACTGAAACCATTGAAGGGCTCCAGTATCTAGACAGAATGTTTGCAGGGTGTGGATTAAAAGTTGGTGATCAACCATATCGAATGCCTTGGAAAGATCCAAAAAGAGGGCTGAGGATATATAATTATTGTTGCGATTATGGTTTATGGTTTTAGTAAAGGCTAGGAGGGCTGACGTAGTGCTGTGATGAGGACGGAAGCCATGCTGAGTGTCTGCCATAAGGCGATTATGGATTAGGTGGTGCATGAGTTGTCTATGAATACATTTTTCCATAATCTTTGCAAGTGGAGAGAGTATAGCTATTGGCCTATAATTGGAGAATTCAGTAGAGCTGCCTCCTTTGTGAAGTGGGATTACATAGGATATTTTCCAGATGGTGGGAATTTTAGCTTCTACTATGGTTCGACTGATTAGTATTGAGACGGGGTAAGCAATAGCATCAGCTGATTTTTGGAGGTACTTGGCAGGGAGTTGATCAGCAAAAAGTGTGGTGGGTTTTAATTTTTCGATCAAAGTACGGATAAGTGAAGTGGCGACCGGTTGGAAGCTGAACGCGAGTAGGTTTCTAGGGGTGCTACTTTCAGGCCAGGGGAGCTAGGAGGTAGTTGGCTAGCTAGGGCTTGAATTGTCTCAGTAAATAATTGGTTAAAACTATCAGAAACTTCTTCAGGGGGTTTATCAATAGTAGCAGCAGGGATTGGGGTTGAAGTTTGTCCAGGATGTAATAGATTATTTAAACCTGCCCAAAACTTCTGAGGGTTATTTTGATTTACTGTCTGTAAATTACAGTACTATTGTTTTTTGTCTTGTAAAATTGATTTTTTGGTTTCATTCCTGGATTACCTGTATTTAATGTGATCTTGAGGGTCTTTAGAAGAATGCCGTAAAGCCCATGCTTTGTTTCTAAGGGTAATTTTGAGTTTAGACTCTATAGAAAGACACGGTGCAGTTTTTGCCTTGGTGCTCTTTGAATGAAAAGGTGCATGCAAATCAAGGATCTCAAGGAATTTGTTTTTAAAGTATGCTACTGCTTCCTCTAAGGGGAGGTGTTTTAGAATAGACCAATTACATGAGTTTAGTTCTTGTTGGAATTTGGCAGGGTGAAAGTTTTATTGTTTCTAACATTTCTGAGTAAGGGTTGTTGGGAATGAATGGTTTTGTGCTTAATTACATATGTGAGAAGGTGATCGCTTAGGCCATTAAGGAGGGTACCAGAGGTGTACAGTTGGGGGTGACTGTTTATGAGTACCCAGTCAAGTATACTTTCTTTTTGGTTGGGTTTACCTATCCTGGTAGGGGTGGATATGATTTGTGTAAATGCATGCAGGTTAATATGGGTGGTTGGGGATTCTGAGGAACAGGTGCCCCAGTCTATGTTAAAGTCTCCAAGTAGTAGGGTTTCTTGGAGGTAGTGACATGATAGCCAGTGCAGGATATTTTCAAATGTAGATATATTGTTACCTGGGGGAATGTACATACAGATGATATTAATGCATTTATTTTTTAAGTTGCAATTTGGTGGCAAGAATCTCTGAGTTATTAATCTGAGGAGGTTGTATTACATCTATGGTGACATTCAACTCAGATTTATAGAGTACATCTACCCCACCCTCTTCCTCAAAGCACGATCCAGCCTGTGTATGTTGTACCCAGGTGGTAACACTTCATTGTCTTTAGTGTTAGGTTTTAACCAGGTTTCAGATAAACAGAGAATCTCAGGGGAGTGAACATCCAGAAGTGCATGCAATTCATGTACCTTGTTATTAATGCTTCTAATATTGAGATGACAGACTAGGAGAGAGTTAGTTGGCCTATTAATTGTAGGTTTGCAGCTTAGATTGCAAGTAGAGGGGGTATATGTATCTGAAGTGAGTGGGCCAGGGTTGGGGTGAATATCACCACCAAGTATTAGGTTGAGTCTATACTTGGTGATGAACTTCAGGAATTTGTTTATTAGTTTGTGGTAGTGTTTGGATCTAGAGCTAATGTGCCTGGTGTTGAGATGTTTAGACTGAGCAAGATGTTGGATAGGATCTGGTACTGTAAGTATGGTTGAAGGTGGAAGGATTTACAGCTGGGGTGATAGTATGGCCTTTTGGGACCTGAAATCCTGTGAGAAACTGGTTTTCATACAAGGTAAGGAGGTATGGTGTGAAAAAGAGGGGTAGTAGAGAGGAGTATATCATTATCTGTGATTCAGCTAGTGAGTTAAGGAACTGTTTTACCTGGTGATGTAACACCAGAAGATAGAGTGGTGAGGTAAAAATACTGGAAGGGGGATGGGAGAATGCCAGATGAAAGCTAATCGGTGCTATTAAAATGTAGGTAGTAGAATGGGGGTGGGTGGAATTATCCCAGATGAAACAGATAGGATCTAGAAAGTGGGGGAGTGGCTATAGTACTATAAATTTAGAGGTACTGGGGCGGGAGGGAATTGGGGGCAGGGAGGGGAGCGAAGTGAGCCCGAGTGTAGCGAGGGCGAACATAGCGGGGCTATTGCAGTTTACAAGGTTTCCTAAGGTGTCCTAAAGCTATAAGGTAAGTATTACAGCTCTTAATGTAAGAGTCAATTTACTTCAGTTACAGGGGAAGGAGGCAACCACTCAAGTAGAAACAAAGAGCCCTATGGCTGACCAATATGGTGGCCTGCTTAATTAAAAAGCACTGTAAGTGAAAGCTTAACAAATGCTTTTTGTATGTGCAACCAACTCTGTTTAAATGTTGAGAGAAACTGATTGCAGTCCTTTAGACACCGTTTTATAGGGAACTGTAGAGTTCAACTAGGAAAAGAGAAAAGCAGAGATTCTAGGGTAAGCATGAAGGCAACAACAGGCAGTTATTATATAATAATGCATTCAGAAAGGTTTGGTGGGGGGGGGGTAAAATAGCATACTTCAGAATGAACTAAGATTTATAGATAAGAAACCTAAGCAAGAGAGCAATGCAGTAAATAAACACTTGCCAGATTTTAAAGATATACCAGAAAAACTAATTCAATTATTCACAATTGTACAACTGGAAAATTGCCAGTAAAAGCACTTCAGGTATAGCTAGCCCAAGTTATTCAAGTCATGAAAGCACTTCTTCAATATGTGTGTGTGCAATTTAAACATTAAAAAATACATGCAGCAAGGAGGAGTTCTGATTATACACTTTCTGTAGGTGCAGGTTCAGTTTAAACACAAATATTACCACAGAAATTCAATAAAGTCACTAGCTACTTATAGAGCCTCTGAAAAAAATAGAGCAGTCTGTGCAGAATCAGAATTTAGCAGCAGGTCATTCAGTTACACAAAAAACAGTAAAAGATCCATACAATGAAGAAACTTACACTAAGTCACACCAGGTCAGCCAAGGGGGGGGGGGGATCCTAAGCACCTATATTTGAAAATGATGCCTGTACTGAATTGTAGCAGTTTAACCTGTTTAAGGAAAGAGGGGGGTGGGGGAAAAGAGAAGGCAGTGAGAGTGGTTACAGAGAATACCCTGATTGACTCAAGACACCACACCAGAGATAAGTTGAATGTAAGTGCCTAAAATCTGCACTCAGCACTGTGTTATTTGCACTCAGTACTTTAATTTTAATGTTACTTGCACTCAGCACTGTAATTTCACTTATGTTTAGCAGGAAAGACAGACCAACAGTATACAATTTTGGGAATTTTTACAAGGGTTACTTGTTCAAATGTCAGACTATTGCAGTTTACAAGGTTTCCTAAGGTGTCCTAAAGCTATAAGGTAAGTATTACAGCTCTTAATGTAAGAGTCAATTTACTTCAGTTACAGGGGAAGGAGGCAACCACTCAAGTAGAAACAAAGAGCCCTATGGCTGACCAATATGGTGACCGGCTTAATTACAAAGCACTGTAAGTGAAAGCTTAACAAATGCTTTTTGTGTGTGCAACCTACTCTGTTTAAATGTTGAGAGAAACTGTATAGTGTGCAAGCCCAGATAGGTAGGAGTTCTAGTTTCACTCCACCCCACTTACTATGTTTGAGTGTGTATGCCCAATTTCCTAGAAACAAATATGAATCCTGCACTCACAAACAGGCAGGGTTTTGCACTGTTTTGGGCCTAGCAGGTGATGCAGGCCTCCAAACTCTTGTCCTCCACCAGGCCTGCTAATGTCATCTACCATACGACTACCTAAAGCCATACTAAGGTCAGACATAAGCTGAAATGCTGTGATCTGTAGTGTGCAATACTAAATAGGTAGGGGTTTTAATCTCCTTCCAGCCAACTTGGTGTATGTGCTATGCAGTGTTATGCAGACATAAATAGGTTGTGGTACTATTCTCACTGCAGCCAGGTTTGTATGTGTGGATGTTAGTCAGAGCATTTTACATCAGCCTATTGGATCATAGGCTCATTGGAATTTACTAGGCTAATTGCCCTAGTCCCTTAAAATCCTAGCCAAGTTGTTACCCTTATTTACACGATCAGCACCTATTAATGCTATCCAAGAGGGACAAAGGTGGAACCACTGTGGTGAAATTACCGTCACCTATCCAATCGTACAGATTGCATCTAAAGAGGGCCAATGAGGTGCTCTGTTTGACATGATGTGGGAGCTTGTTAAACTCTTGTAGACAATTGTCTCCCTCCAGCAGGTTGTATTAATGTCACATAGGATCAAAGGATCATAGGACATTACTTGACTATTGGCCCTGAGGCTCTTAAAAGCCTAGCCAAGAATTTAGCACATGCTCCAACATGTTCCAACAAGTCTGCACCCTATGCCACTGTCCAGCAGGGACACAGATGGAATCCCAGGGGTGTATTTTCTGTTCCCCATCCAGTTATTCAGGTTGTGCTTAGGAAAGGTTCAATGAGGTTTAATGAGTACTCTGTATTACATAGAGACGGAGTCTATTCCACAAAAGTGGGAGTCTCTGGGACACAAATCTGTCCTGCCAACAAGTCTTATTGATGTCACAGACCAGGTTGAGGTCACACTTGTGGGTTACTCAAGTGGAGCTTGACTTGCAGATATTCAGCAGTCCCAACAGTGCGGGGTCTGAGATTGCTTTGTATGCCAGCTGGAGGTCACCTCTGAGTAGTCTGTAGGATACTGAGTAGAGGGACAAGGCTTTTAACCTATCTGTATAGGGTAGATGTTTGAGGCCCTGGATTATCCAGGTGAGGAACCTCTGTGGTCTCCCCAGCTGCTGCATGTGCTTTATGAGGTACATGCTGAAAGGAGCATTGTACTTAATAATCAGTCTTATAAGGGAAGAATAGAGGGATGTTATGACCACCTTGTCCCTGGATGAGATACCTTTACTAATGAGGTGGGCAATGTAGAATGATTTCTGTAGAATGGAGGCGATATGGTGGTCAAAAGTCAGTTTGTAATCAACCTAGGTGCTCAAGTCCCACACGAATGATTGCACACTTAGTGCCTTATTATCAATGTGATCATTTGTGGGGATGTCATTCTCCACAAAAGGGATGATGATACATTTTTTAGCATTCAGTTTAAGGCCATGTTTCTGGCACCAGTCATTTGTTTGAGGGAGACCCTTTGGAGGATATCCACATCACTAGGGGAATTGATGACAGCACACAGCTTTAAGTCATCTGCAAACTTGGTCAGCCATTGCCCACAAGATTTGACCTGCACCTCTGAGAAGTATATCCCAAACAGTAAAGGCCCCAAGACCGATCCCTGGTGTACACCACTTCTTACGGGTCTACTACTTGAGGTGGTTTCCCCTATTTTGACTAGGTGGGTTCTATCAGTGAGCCAGATTGCTACCCATCTGGTAACATATGGATTGAAGCCTAGTTGAGACAGTTTATCTATTAAACCTGAGTGGGGAATAGTATTGAAGCCTTGGACAGGTTGAGGTAGGTGGTGTGCACCATCTTCCCCTCATCTATGGCCTTGGTGACTGTCTCAAAGAAGTCGACCAAATTTAACAGGCATGACCTCCCCTTGACAAAACCAAATGGTGTGGGATTAAGTATTTGGAGGTTGCCAATCTCCTTGTTAATGAGGTCCATGATAATCTGCTTCATGGCCTTGCAGATCAGGCTAATTAGGCTGATGGGTCTGTAATTTCCTGGATCAGTGGATGCTCCTCCTTTGTGCAAAGAGATGACAGTAGCTGCCCTACACTCAGCTGGGATGAAGCCAGAAATCAGGCTTTGGTTGAATAGGGTTCTAATGGTGCTGCAAGTTCCTGCCTAAGTTTATATAGGATGAAGCCTGGGATTGCTATCAGGTCCTTATGGAGGCTGTATTTTTTGCGTTTGAGAGGGCAGTGATTGCTTGCTCCCTAGAGATAAGGGGGGACAAGTACTGGGTATGTCCTGTTTTACTGATGGGGGACAGAGGAGTGATTTTTTTACTGAACCTGTCTGCCAGCAGGTTGGCTATATCTACAGGCTTTTTGTATTTGGTGCCCTTGACCACCAGTTCTGAGCAGATCTGGATGTTTCCCTTGAGATTGCGGACATATGTGAAGAAAGCCTTATAATTGTCTTTAGTAGATGGGGCCAGTTTGTACTTGAAGTTTGCTTTGGAGGATTTCACTAGTGCTCTTATTTGCTTGTTCAGGCAATGGAGAGACTGTTTCCAGTTAGAGACCTGCTCCTTCTTGGTCCTGGACAGCATTTTTTTCCTTTTATTATAGAGTTTATTTATTGTAGATGTCCACCAGACAGATTTACTCTTTCTTGAGGAGAAGGATTTCATCCTGTCTGGTATTCCTGATTCCATGTAGCTATATAAATGCTCATATAGTACTTTGGTGTAGATTTGGACATATGTGCCAGTTCCTGTGGAAGGGAAGGGGGCTGTGAAGCTGTTTATACTTTCCATCAAGAGGTTGTAATCAGCTTTGGAGAAGTTATTTTGTTTGACCGTAGCTGGGGGGTGGTGGGTCGGGGGGGAGATGGTGACTTTGAAAGTGACTGCTTTGTGATCTGATCTTACCAGGGATAATGACACTGTAGGGATGCTGCAGTGGTTACCCATGTTGGTCAATACCTAGTCCAAAATATTTTCACCTCTTGTGGGGGTGCCAACCAACTGGTCCAAGGCATTTGCATTTGCAAAATCAAGGAATCTATAGGCATTTGTGTTTTGGCATGAGTATTTCTTTCAATCTATGGTTGGATATTTAAAGTCACCCAGGATCAGGGTAAAGGGGTGGATCTTGATAGATTCAAGCAGGTCCAGATAGGTGGAGTGGGCATCTTGAGAAAGAGTTGGAGGCTGTAGCTAGCTATGATTTGAATAGGGGTCTTGTCAATTGTTAACTGCACCTGGAGTATTTCCTGTGCTTCATACTGTTTGACCAGCCTAGAGGTGTGTATGTATTTTGTATATATTGCAACTCCACCTCCTTTTGCTTTGCTGCCCACTGATTGGGGTATGAATGAATGATAGGATGAGTAACCTTGTATGGCTGGGGTGCTCTCCACAGCTTTCAACCAGGTTTCTGTGACTGCACAAATGTCAGTTTCTTCCAGAGCCTGAAGCCCAAGGGAGATAGATGCAGGCCATCCCTGGCAAAGCATTGTGGCTTGTCAATCATATCATCCCAGGCTATAAGGTACTGGATCCCCTTGAAATTACATCAGAAACTAAGCCAATTGATAAAGTCAATCATTTTCTGTTTATATTGAGGCATCACTCTGGGTGATGGTAGAATACTGCTTAAGGCTAAGAACATACCTGCCTGGGATACATACTCAGCGAGCTCAATCATGTCTCTCTTCATATAGTCCAGGGAGATACATCTCAAGTCATTCACTCCAACATGGACTATGACAGAGTCATAACAGTATCTGGTGAGAGACTTGAGTGCATTGGTGATATGGAGGATTCTGGCACCTGACAAACAAATAACCATGACTTTCTCTTTATCCAGCCTGGTGAGGGGCACATCTGTGTGTCTCAGAATGGAGTCTCCTGTGACTAATATGTTGGGTTTATGTTTAGGCCTTAGTGGCTGTGAGACACAAGTGTGTGGACTATGTGTGGTGTGGTGGGCAGAGCAGTTTGTGTGTGTTTATTCCTCGGAGGTCTCTTTTGTTTGGGTATGCCTTTGTTGAGTCCTTCCACATATATGGGGATGTGTTGGGTAGGTGTGGGTGGTGTTTGAGGTGTGGTGTCCATGTTGCCAACCTTCTCAGTGCCAGATATACTGGTTTGTGGGGGAGAGAGCAATGACACTAGGTGCTTGATGCAATTGCATCTCTCACAAATTGTGTTCCTTGGTGGTAATAGTAGAGGGTTGTCCGTGTACATGAGACAATTGCTACACTGTCTCAGGATGCCCATATCGACCATACTGGCAGGAGAAAATGTAGGAAATTGTCCATCCATATTTGTCAGAAACTGAAAGAGCTAAGAGGGTAAAGGGAGGAAGGTCTAAGAGTAGTACTATGGATGATAACACAATTGCTACTAAGGGAAAACTTGCATCTGGAATACCTCAAAAAGGGTTAAAAATCATGCACCTGAAGTTCTGAATGCAGCAGACCTATATCTAGACTATGCTACACAATTTTAAGGTTAAGAACTCAGTAAGAAAAAACTCACAATGAAGCACAGATTAATCACTTATAGTCAAAACAATACCAGGTTAAGGTCTATACATTGAGTAACCCTTGTACCATTTGACTTATGGATATGCAGCATTTCCAATGCAGCAGGGTCAGAGATTTCCTTGTATGCAATGCAGAGATCACCTCAGAGTAGTCTGCATGACACACACTAAAGTGACAGTGATATCAGATGATCCCCATAGACAGATGCTGAAGACCTAAACCCCTTGTGAGAAACCCATGTGGTCTCCCCAATTGAAGCAGATGCTTGGAAAGGTAAATACCAAAAGGGCCGTTGCACTCAACTATTGGTTTGCTGATGGAAGAGTACATGGAGGTTATAACATCTACTTTTTCTGAAGACAATACCCTCACTTATTACATGAGCAAAATAGAATGCCCTTCTAACCACTGCAGAGGCACTGTGATCTAAGGTAAGTTAGCTGTAAAACTGTGTATGTATGTCAGGTTTTGCTATTGATGTGGTACTTAGCAGCAATATCACTGCTACCAAAAGCAATGATACTATTTGCATTGCTTTTAAGGCCATGACTTTGGCAATAATCATTTGTTCGAGTAAGACCCTCATGTAGGATGTTGACCTACTTTGGAGATTCTATGACCACTCCCACTTTGCAGGCATTAGCAAACCTTGTCAGCCAAAGACATATACTTTATGCTTGTACTTTGGAGAAATGGATTGCAAACAACAGAGGGCCCATGACTAAACTCTGTAGAACACCACTAATTACATTTCTGCTATTGGAGGTGGAATCCCCTATTTTGACTATATGACGTCTATCACTGAGGCAGTGAACGACCCCTCTAATGATAAAAGGGCTGATGCCTAGTTGTGTGCATTGTCTCCTAATGATGGCTGAGTGGGAGATAATGTCAAATTGTATTTATTTATTTATTTTACATTTGTTTACCGGACTAGTCCAACTGGATACATTTCCATTTTCAGCAGAGGCCCGGGGAGAAAAGCTCCACATTGAAGTTAATACAAAACAAATCATTTACATAAAGAAAGTAAGTAGTTAGTAAAATACAAACAGAGATATGGTTCAATCTAGATTATACTAATTGAAAATATATACTAGGAAGGACACTTACTCTAATTCTATTTACAGTATAAGATAGGGGAGTTATACTTTAGTAAAACATTTGTGAATATAATTGATTCAGTAAATATATACACATGCACAGTTCTATATTAATTAATACCAGAGGCTAATTAACAAGGGAGATTTAGAGATTAGCTTCTCAAGGGGAGTGAGTAGAGAGAGGTAAAAAAGGGTATTAAAAGAAGATTAATTAGTAGAATCATAAGATTAGTCGGGATTGATGTATGGGCGTAACCAGAGTGTTTTAAGATGTTGTTTGAGCTTTTGTTTAAAGAGGAAGGGTGAAGGAATGGAAGTTAAGAGTAGTAGGTAGAAGATTCCAGTATTTACCTATGGTATTGGAGAATAGTGAGTCACCGGCGAGGTTGTTAGACTTAGTTAACTTCACAAGAAGTTTGTTAGAGGAGCGTAATGAATTTAGGTTGGAATAGGGGGAAATAAGGTCAGAAAGTATAGGTCAAAACTTTGCTTTGGCTAGGTCCAGGTAGGCTGTATGCAGAAATTTCCTCTCATCCAGATCCTTGGTGACTGTCTCAAAGATGCCAACCAGGTTTAACAAGCATGATCTTCCTTTGACAAATCCAAACTGTGTAGGGTCAACTGTGTGGAGATTACCTACATCTTTGTCAGTAAGGTCCGTGATGATTTGCCCCTTGGCCTTGCAGATATGTCTAGTCAGGATAATAGGTATATAGTTTGCAGGGTCAGTGGATGCACCTCCTCTTTGCGAGGGGATAAGAGTAGCTGTTTTCCAGTCACTGGGACAAAGCCAGTGGTTACACTATTATTCCAAAGTGTTCTCAATGGTGTTAGTACTCTATGTTGGAGCCCATATAGGACTCAGCCTGGGATGTTTTCAGGTCCCATAAATCCTGTGTTTTGTTCATAAAGAGGCCAGTTTTGACCTACTCATTAGAGATACAAGGTAGGGGACAGGTCATAGGGATGTCATAGGGTACATGTGTGAGACAGAGGAGTGATGGTTTTATAGAACCTGTTGGCCAACAGATTAGCTATGTTAACAGTCTCTGTATAATGGGTATCATTAACTATGAGTTCAGCACAAATGTGGGCCTTTTCTTTTGGGTTACAGATGTAACTATAGAATGCCTTGTAGTTGTCCTTTGTGGAGGAGGCTAATTTGGACCCATACTTTGTTTTGGAGGACTTCACAACAAAACGTATTTGCTAGTTTAAGCTGAGGAGGGAGTGTTTTGAGTTTAGAGGGGCTCCCTCCCCCCTCCTACCCTTAGACAGCAATGTCTTTCTATTATTGTAAAGTATGTTATTGGCAGTTGTCCACAAGGCAGGTTTGCTTTTTCATGAGGAGCTTGTTGCGCTTATGTCAGGTACAGCCGAATCAGTGCAGTCATACAGGTGTTTGTATAAAGCACTGGTGTAGAGCTTGGCATAGTTGCCAGTTACATCTGAGGGAGGAGGTGCAGTGAAGTTATTTATACCATCCCATAGGAGGTTATAATCTGGATTGGTGAATGTCTTTAATGCACTTACTGCAAGTGAAGGGGGGTTGTCAGGTATGATACCTACTTTGAATGAGACCGATTTATGGCTAGATCTCACCAGGGAGGACCTCACAGTGGGGGTGCTACAGTGGTCACCCATATTGTTAAGTACGTTAGCTCCCCTTGTGGGGTGTCAACCAGCTGGTTCTGGGCATTGAAGATAAAGAAGTTGAGTAACTTTTGGGCAAGTGAGTTTGAGCACTGGTAATATACCCAGTCAGTGGATACTAAAAGTCACCCCAAACCATGGTGTCCGGATGTTTCTTGATAGACTCATGTAGATCCAGGTAAGCAGAGTGGGTGTCCTGATTCATGGAATGGATCCTATAGCTGGCAATGACTTGAATAGGTGCCCCATAAACAGTCAATATCAGCTGAAGTGTATCTATGGAATCTTACTGTGTAACCAATGTGGGTGTGTATGCATCCTTAATGAATATATATATATATACCCCCACCATTAGTTTGCATGCCTTTAGTTTGAGGTCTACACGTGTGGAAGGAGGTGTAGCCTGGTATGGCTGTGGTGCTCTCCACAGCCTTGAAACAGGTGTCTGTGACTGCACAAAGGTCTGCATGTTCCAAAGCAAGGACAGCTTCCAATGAGTGCAGTTTGCTGTTGACATTCCTGGCGATTAGCAGCATAACCTTGAGGTTGTTTTTTCATGGGGTTTTTACACTGGAAATTTTGTCCTTGAGACTCTACCTTAAAAAGGCCACTATGGGGGTGGCAAAAGCCTTGCCCAGTAGCCAAATTCCCAGGGGTAACAGATGAAGCTCATCTGTGGCAAATCACCAAGGTCTGTTGAACATGTCATCCCAGGCTGACGGATAGCGGATCCCCTTAGGCTAACACCAGATGTGAAACCTACTATTGAAGTCAAACATCCTCTGTTTGTTTGGAGGCATCATCCTAGGTGAAGGTAAAATGCAGCTGATGGCCAAGGGCATACCTGCCTGAGACACAAAGTGAGAGAGCTAAGTCATGTTTGTCATCACACAGTCCAGATAGGTACGTCTCAAGTCTTCCAGAACAACAGGAACTATGATGTACTCATAACAGTTTCTGTTGTTGATAGATTTGAGTGTGTGCATGATATGCTGTATCCTAGCACTTCACAGACAGCTGGCCATGACCTTTACCTTATCTAGCCTGGTAAGAGGGACATCATTGTGACTCACAATGTAATCACCTTTGATTAATATGTTTGAATTTGTGTTTTACGGTAAGGGTTTGAACAGTGAGACATTAGTGCATTAGCTATTATGTGTACTGTGTTCTGCAGAGGTAGTATTATGTGTACATTCTTGTATTCCTGTTTGTGAGGTATCTGTTGTTTAGGTATGTTTCTGGTATTAGACCGCATGTGTAGGTATGTGTGATGTGTGTTTGGGTGGAGTAGAAGGCGAGGTGGGAATGTTGGAACTCCACTCATTGCCTTATGTACTGACAGTTGTGTTACAGAGCATGGGTTCAAGGTTTTTAATGTAGCTGCATCTCTCAAACATTGTGCTTGTGTGGAGTAGGAGTATAAGTTTGAGAACACTGTCAACATCTATGCAGCAGTCAGAGATAGTGCAATTAGCGATAAATTATTGCTTGCATATACATCACAACAGGCCATAGTTTGTCATTGGCCTGAAAGATGCTTACATGTAACATGTTATTAGCTTTATGGTGTCATTCAAACTAACTGATATTGTGGGATAACATGATAGATTGGGTATGCTGCTTTGCCAGGCTTGTGGCACTTGCATAACCCATAATCCAGTTATTAGGCTGCATCTCAATAGCAAATGTGACAATGCAGAACTCCAGCAAAGTAAGGCTCATGCAACCACACCCTTGGGGTTCACAGCCTCAAACACACTGTCTATAGGCACTCTTTGCAGTGAAGATGTGCATGCCCGTCCATGCTTAGAAAACTTGTCCAACTTTGGAGTCATTACATTTGCCTTGCAAGTCTACAATGTCTCTCAAACAACCAAACAGTAAATGGATGTTGTATGAAATGAAGTGGAAACACAGTTTAGTGTTCTGGGAACATAAATGTAGAGTATGTCATACCTAGGGCATGTGGTAGGGACAGAGATATTGCCCAAAGGTGAACACCCTCTCTGTATTTGGTCTCACACCCATGCCACACAGATCACCATCATTACAGTGTTGAAGAGCAGACTGCATGAAACTATTACCTAACATGGATCACTGCCACTGTGGAGCTTGATAGAGCAACCTTTGACATCTAAGTCACCTGAGACTTAACCTTATATTGTGATGCAGCAGCTGTGCTCTTAATCACCATCAGGTCAGTACCATAGTCAAATGCTATGACCCTTGGAACCCAAGGAATAATACTTGCAAATGTCAAATGATTTGTCTAGTTGCTAACAAAGTCGTGTACCTGTAAAAGGCTACAACAAGCCTACAGAGCCTTGCATCATATGGGACAAGTGTGTGGGTAAGCAAACAGGCTGTGGCCTGCTTCTTTTCTTGAGCTTGGTGCTAACATTTTGCTTCTGGTGAGAGACAACCAATAGGAGTTTTTCATCCTATCAGAGTGAAGCCATGTTGAGACCAGCAGTAGTAGTAGCCAGACAGCAGCAGCTCAGGCAAATCACCTCTATTCATCATTCTTCACAAGGTAATTGTTTGTTTTCAGTATGCACTGCTGGATTAGTGTGTAGCTTCAGAATAACTGCCTAAATTCCCCATCCTTACCTTTACAGCGTTTACGTATCATTATCCCTTCCTGTGCTTGATGATGTTTTGTACAGACTCAGACACATTGGGTGACCCTTTTCTCGGATACCATGAAGACATTAAATCCAATAACGAGTTGCATAGTGGACAATCAGCAAGCAGTGTCAAGCTTTGTTTCCATAGTTGCAGAACAGATACTTGTGACACTGAGTGATATTCTCAATGCAACTGTTTAATCAACAATAAGGATCTGTTACCATGGATATGAAGATTCCCACTTTGACTTTTACCAACCTGGTGGATATGGGCATCTTGAGGCAATGTAGAAATTGCCCCATGCTTACTGACAACAACTTTATAATCAAACAAACTGATATGGCATGTGAGAGATGTGTACGCACAATGTCACTAGAGGCCAAGCACTCACATAAAATTACTCCTAATGTCAGGAAGGTAGTCAGTGGTACACACGCCATACTCATCACACAAAATCCAAAGCAGACAGGAGCTGAGGCACTGATACATAAGCTACAAAATGACAAACACCTTGCAGAGAAAGTCCATATAACAATTACCCTCAGCAGCCCCATATGCACTCTGTGAAAGCAACACACACATCAACACACAGAGCAACATCTCATGGATAACCAGCCTATAAGCCCATATGTCAAGCGACACACACTCCAACATTCTAGGCATTGCAGACTTCATGCAAATCAGGAGCTGGCATTGAATCCCACACTGACATAAATGTTCTCCAGGAGGGGCTGAAACAAACATACATTTCTTGTCAGACCCATGGCTAACACTAAATACCAAGAAATGCACAATACTATCCTTTGGAATGTCATCCACCCCTGGCAACTATCGTATTGCTAGCACGCCTCAAACAGTTGACAGGGTAGTCAGTGACTTATGAGCACAGATAGTGATCTACCCTTTGACTGTCACATGTCTGTAATATTGTGGACATCATTCTATGTTACGCAGCCTATAAACAAAGTCATGGCATGTAAATCCAAGGAAGCCATCTTTCCAATGTAATCAGTATTCATCAGACCTATCATTGGTGCAAAGCCACCTTTGGTATGTAAGTAACCAGGCGTATCCGACAACTGTATCATCCACAGAGGTTCCTCAGTATAGCACCACATGGTATAGCATGTCGTATGCAGACCACTTGAAGGACCTTTCCATGTATTCTGTCTCCTGCATGCTTTGAAGCAGAGGTGTATGCCTGCCATGCAGCAGCAGTGTTAGACCCCACTGTGGACCTCTTGCATTTCCACAAAACAAGTAACAACAGAATTAGCTGTTCAGCAAACCTACACCTTGCCTGTAGTATATATAGGACATGCTGGAGAGACAGGTATGTAACCCAGAGACTATACCCTATATCGAACAGGCTCCCCATCCATGTGAAGCAGAGTTTCGCCCTAACATAAGTCAAGTGCAAGTTACACGATTGGATGGGAAACAGGACAATCATACCCGCTTGTGGACCAATGTCTCTGATGGACACAGGGAAACTATGGATGGTTCAACCCCCACACGCCAGTTTGTAGATGTTTCACCTTCCAAAATTCTGCTTACACTTATCAGTGGTATCAGACCTTGACAGTGTTTAGGGATACATGGCTAGGCTTAAAGAAGACTTTTTGTCCCTTAGCCTATTAAACTCATATGAACCTATAAACCCCAGAACCTATAATGTGTTACCTTTCTGATGAAACATGTCTTCTATTTCTGTGCTCTAAAGTTGATGGGTTAATTGTAGATGTGTACACATAGGTGGGTCCTACACAGTCCTAAAAGTGAAACATAAACATTTCCATGCAACACCTGTCATTGTGTGACTACACAGTCATTACAACAGCACCCATCATAATGTACACACATTATTATGGTATAATCATTATAAATGTCAAAGTACAACTTCTGAAATAGACCAGTACAAGTAGCATGTCAAAAGCAACATTGGATGAAACAAATTCATATTAATGTAGATAATCACCCTGTGCATCTGGCACATAGCTTTATTTCCCTGCATTCATGATAAAGATGATAGGAAAATGACAAGTATTATATTTTGCTGTGGTAATCAACTGGCTGTGTGGCTTGGCAGGTTGATGTACTGTTCTTTAGGTACAATGGCCCTGGTTTCAAAAAAGGGTGCAGGTGCAATTTTTGAACATGATTACTATTTTTTCAAATACATATATCTATATGAATATACCTCCATTTGGCTTAGCATAGTGATGCTGCATGTCATGCAGCATTGCTCAAGAATTCTTTAAAGAAAAAAAAAATGGGGAGATAGGACAGTGGTGAAGTGGTGTGCAAGCAGGTAGAAAAACATAGTGAAAGTCAGGGTGGTATGTGCAGGAAGGGTGCAGAAAAGAACCATAGCTATCCATTTCTTCTATGGCAACAACTGTGCACTTTGTGTTTTTTAGCTGAATTTGGATGGTCACCCCTATAGAGAGGGGTGTTAACAACATAAGTGTGTTGTCAAGATAACTGGACCAAATTAAGTATGTCCAGTGGACATGTGCTAAATGGAGAGCTCTGTATGGGATGATTTTTTTTTGGGACAGGTGAGAGTGGAATATTGGGGAAGAAACATAGGTATGTTTGGAGCAGGTAAGTTGGGAAGTTGAGGGAGCATTTGTAGACTGACAAGACAGCAGACAGAGTTGGCATGTGACACAAGAGGGGGTGAACACCTTGGTTGGGGAGGGTGTTTTGAAATCCCACTCCCATGGACATCAGGTACAGTAGTAGTGTAACTTAAGTCCTCACCAATGGGGCTGTTAGCACTGAGCCTTCACTGCTCCTGTGGAGGCAGTAGTCAATGCCAGTGCCTTTGGCCAGACTGCCCCACCAGGATGGACAGCATGCTCTCCATCCAGTGCAGGCATGCACCAACAGTTTGCAACAGCAGCTGATGTACCATGCCTGGCAGTTCATAGTGGGTGACAAAAGCACCCCCCTCATCTCCACATCTAGAGGGGGAACCACTCCCAGCCTGTGGGCTGGAACTACCTGATGGAACAGGTAGTGCAGAGGGAGCAGATGGGGTACCACTAGGCTGCAGCCCAGAAGTGCTGTGCCCCCGTGCCTCGGCTTGGGTGCCAAGGTAGGTAGATCACCGGGAAGTGGCCTACCATGTCACACTGGTAAATTAAATATAAACATAAGGAAAAATAAACATAACCAAACAAATGTAATTAATAACATAAGAGAAAACAATGAGTAATGAAAACAAGCTGAAAATAATATAATGAGGAACACAACAATAAATAATGTAAATGAAAGTTTTTAAACAGCAAAGCAGTATTAAACTATACATAAGGCCAACATAAGAGGTAATTACAAATAATATGATAATATTACATTATAATAATAAATATAATTAATAAAATAAAGAAGAGAAAAGAAGAACATTAGTAACTTCACAGATAATATAGCTACACAGACTACTACTACTACTACTACATACTTCTGGATATGTTAGATTTCACTTGTGAGAACTATGGTGTACATGGATACATTCTGTATAGGATCTCCACAGAGCGTGCATGGACTTTATTGAATCCTGGGGTGAGAGAAAGTCTTTTGGAATTAGGGCAGACTTACACTCAGAGCAACTGTTTTGGAATCTGGTCTAGTCTGGAATCTGGTCTGGTCTACAGTGAGCATCAATGCCTTTTTCTAACTACTAATTTAATCCATTCAAATATATATATATATATATATATATATATATATATATATATATATATATATATATATATTTTTTTGCTTTGAAGTCACATTTTTTTGTTCAGCCACACCATCTACAACTGTATTCTCTTTAGACATCACTTTTTGTACTTTCAATTGTTTATTTGCTACATGTTTACTATTATACATTCTTTCAACATAATGTTTAACTTCCTGCATTACCTCTGAGAAGTCACTATTCTACTGTCTGTAGTTTTAATTGTGAACATATGACTCTGTTCTTGTCTTAATTGTTTACTAAATAGTAGTGGATGACGCAATGGTATAGTGGTAGTGTCACCTCACAACAAGAGGTTCTGAAGTTCGATTCTTGGCTGGGATACCTTCTGTGTGGAGTCTGCATGTCCCCCCCTGCATTCGTGTGGGTTTCCGCCAGGTGCTATGGCTTCTTCCCACTTTGAAAGACATGCATCTGGAGCGTTTCTCCCCAGGTCTCATTCCAGATTGGACTTTCCCAGTAAACAAATGTTAAATAAATAAATAAAGAAGAAATTTCTTGTTTTGTGCCTTGGACCATATATTTCTGATTTACTCACATCAAAGTCAATTTTTCCTGTGATAAAATTGTTTCTCTTTTTCTAAATATGCAGATGAATCAATGTTAGCCAAAGTATTCCCATATTAATTCCACGTCTTTCCATATATGTATTTTTTCTGGTTGCATATTTGATTTTCTACATGTAATAAACAAAACAACAAAACATAAAAAATCTTTTTTATGATTAATTTTATAATCTGCCACAAAATCCTAAAAGGTAATAAAGACATGTTACTTCCACAAATCCCTGATTAATTTCCATTCTTTATTATCAACCACACAAATATTTAATTTTTTTACACCTTTTCTTTCTTTTATAAGTGTGCTTTTCTCCTGAAGTTATAATATAATATAGTCTTATGGTTTATAATTGAAAGTCCCAAAACCCTTGATGTTGCTATCACACAATCATATCAATAAGCAAAATATTCTATCTCTGCAGCCAAATGTCCTATTTTATACATTGGTACCATACTTATTTGTTAACATAACTAACATTACTTCATACTTCAATTATTTTATTTTCATGTGGAATTTTACCATAAGATTTCTCTGAAGAACATTCCAGATCCCTAAGAATATTATTTTCAGTTTAACACAACCATTGTTTGCCCCATGGTGAATACATGTTCTCTTTCCATACTATTTGTGGAAGCATATATTACTGTCAACCACAAGACACGTAGTTCATTTAAAATATCACTTACATTAATTGACTTGGGATTCATATTATGACCTCCAATATGATTAATTATTTTTGTAATAAAGCAGCTATTCGTGAGCATAAATCTGTCCCAAAGCTCCACAGAATTTGTTCAAATATCAGCTTGTAAATCATTGTAAAAGGTCAGAAACGGAATATGGTATGTTCATTTATCATACTATTCACATTCAAACTTCAGAGTAACAACTTATCCTTATTCTTTTTTAGCAATGCTTTTATTTTATATGCTTCTTGGTTTTCTTTTTGTAACCTTTTTCATTTTAGTGCAATGTTTTTCCTGATTACCTTCAGTAATATCAACATCGGTCTTCCACCAGTGAACAAGTTTTACTGTGTATGTCTCCCCCCACATATACTGCTTAAGTCATTCACTTTTTCCAAACCAAAATCATGTAAATGTACTAGACATATTTCTCAATTGCTTGTCTTCATTTTTTTAATAAGGGGACAATCAAACCATGAATGTGCAGCACTTTTACTTTTTACTGAATCTTTTACAAGAGTGCTTTCACATGTCCTATCTTGCCATAGTGGGGCATTTTCTCTTATTACAGGCGTGAATTATGTGTTTTCTAGAGACACAAGTGAAACATGCTTTAGCCTGATTTTTAAAGTATACATGTACCATATAACCATGTATATTTACAATGCTTGGTATATGCACAATTTTATTTTCTTCTGTAACTTTAAGAGCTACCCAGATTTCCCAAGCTGCATTCTAAAACATTCATTTGTCCTGGTTCCCTTCAATAAACACATCACACTGAATGACATTTGCAACCTTTATTAAACTTCCATAAACATGATTTTTAACCAATATTTATTAATTACAACCAACACATGATATAGGTGAGGATAACATCCATGTAATATTAAAATAGAACAGCGTGACCCCACTCACCCTGTCCAGTAAGCAGCATCTACACCTCCAATTGCTTTCTTATGAAGCAGTGTACCACCACTCACTTCAGTTACCATATATTGAATTACACATCCAACCAAATAAGCAGCTTACCTCCACTTGCTTATTTACTTATCAGCAGAATCCAGCCGCTCACTTTCCTTTCCCAACTCATTGAATTGAATATCCAACACCAGAGCAGGAACAGAAGAAAGCAAGCCTGCCCCTCTTCTCCACCCACCAGCCTGACTAGGCTGATCCCCCACTCTCTGACCAAACATCCAACAACCTAACCACCTATAAAAGGCATTAAGCCAAACATCATTTGGTGTACCCTATCCTGATTAACCAAACTGCATCCATGCCATCACCTTTCAAATCCCTGTCACATAAATGCAAAATTAGTCAGATGCATAAACAGCAGAAAGCAAACTACTGCTCCCTCTCCAATGTGGAAGTAATATACCATAACCTCATAATCTAGCATACCCACTGCATATGAGTGAAATACTCAGTTACCCAACTACCATACCAATAAAACCTTCATAATGATTCTTCGGTCATCACCAGCCAAGTAGACAACCAAACACTAAGCCCACTTCCACTTGAATTTATTCAGAGGCAATTGCATACCCTCACATCCAATTACAGCCCCATTTTACTGCCCAATGAATATAATAACCACGAGATCTCTTTCAAAAATTCCATTTAATAGCAATCTTGCCATCCCACCAACTACCCATTATAAGCAATAAGACATTTAAACCACAATCATAGCCTTTTAGCAGTACAACCCCAAATGCACCACAAACAGTAAACCGAAGCCAGGCAAAACTTCCCAAGAACAATGTACAACCAAAACCTGAAAATGCCCAATGGCACCAGGTCAAACAAGGTCAGTGATATGCAATCATGCCTAACTGCCACCTCTTGACCACCTAATGGAATTACTAATTACCAAACTGCAAACTGCCATTTCCTTTCCTAATAGAGAAATTGTCTAATAATCCCTACCAGCAACCCCCAAAGCCCTGTCTCATGGACACCAAAAGCTGCCACTTGACTAGACTAACAGTTAAACCCAATGATCTCTTTCCAATATTACAATAATAACTATATCTTTGCATACCTTCTGTATAGTAACTTCTCACTCATTCTAACTACCAATATCAACCTCTTAATGAGCCCAAGGACATTACCTGCCATAGGCAACACCAAAACATTAAACCCCATCATGTGAACCACTCAAGGCAATTGCCTACCATCATCCTCACAACAGCCCTACCTAGTAATGTCCAAAAGCAATCCTGCCATCCCTCCACCTATCCACTACAAGCGTAGCACATAATGACCATCCTATCCTTTGTTAACCCTCAGACACTTCCGGAATGACTACATACAGCCATAACATAAATGCCACAGAAAATGAAACCTCTTGAACTCCAGCCCTATTGTGACTACACCCCACCTACTCCATACACCCACCAGCACTAACATGCCTGAATGAGCAGTAAATACAAATTACCTGAAACCTCACTGTGCACCACTCTCACAACCAGAACCTCAACCCCAGCATAATCCATTGCCTAAGAGATCCACTTCCTGTACGCCAATACCTGTGGTCCAGTTAGCGTACCCTCAGGTATGACTTCATTGCTCATCTTAGCAAGTGAGACATCCACTACAAAACCTGCTTCCACCTTCTAGGACCAGCCTGGGTAACACTGCAGCGACTGTAATGCCCATCACCACACCACTATCTGCAAAAAAAGACACGTAAAATGCATTATTAAGTGTTTGCCCTTTATCCATTTGCTACACAGTACAGCAATGGTGTTCCTCATCTTGGTAATGGACAGAAAAACAGTCAGTGCAAAGAAAACTATTGAACCATTCCATACCTTTGGCAGTACAGTAGGTCATGGACCTTGTGCCGACATCCATGATAAAAGAGAAGCTTTACCTAACATAACACCCCATAAGATTACCAGACCCCCATTAGATTTCAGAATATACCATCTGTAATTATTCTAACTTAAGGTAAAAGAAACACCTATCTATATGTAAAACAGTGCTATTCTATTGTACCAAAATGGTGCTAACATCTCCTTGACCAACTGAACTCACTTACATTGTTCCAAAACCGGACAAATAACTAATTCTTCCTAGCAAAATCCCTCCCACCGGGAGCTGCAACACAAATGTAACCAATCTGACAATCTCCTACCACAAGCCTTTCTTATAAAAGTATCCTAAATTCCCGCCGCCAGCCTAAACAATGCCTTACTTAAACCTATTTCTGCATAGCTAACAAAGGACCTATTTCCTGATATCACAAAACTTCATCAAACCCTACCTAATAACCAAACCACATCTTATCAGCCCAAATTGCCAGTCAAATGCTACATGTTACTTTCTCTAATCTTAACCATTAATGAGACCCACTTGAGAGACAGCTTTGTCTTTTAGAAAATACCATCCTTGGAACAATTCCCAATATATGCCAACAGAATACCTCATTGGCCCTCTTCAAACCCAATTTTAACAACTGAGTAGGCAACTGTAAATTCACCCTTAGGTGTTTCACCCATGTCCCTCCTGGACAAGAACAGGTATTGTAGGCAAATAAGGACTGAACTTAGCTAGCCTATAAGGGCCATACAGCCGAGAAACTTCCTATTAAGTTTCAATTGTTGTGACTTGACCCCACCTACCCTGACCCCACCAACAGTGGCATGCCTTAATGAGCACTAAATAAAATAAAAGTACCTGCAAACTCACTGTGTGCCACTCCTGCAACCTAAACTGCAACCCCAGCAGAATCTGTTACCTTTGAATTCCACTTCCTTTGGACCAGCAAGTGTTGCTCTCTTTGCACTCCACCTTGTGTGACCTCGTTACACGCCACTAACAACTGGGACATCCACTGTGACAACCTGCCTCCACCATCTGCGAGCTCACTCCATAGGACTGCTGCAACTGAAATACCCATCACAGCACTGCAATCTGCAAAGAGAAAGACAAATGCAAATTCTCTGAAATGCCTTCGTAAGAGTTCCCCTTTTTACCCATTTGTCCCCCATTAGAGTGGCAGTTCCTCATCTTGGCAATGGACAGGGAAGCAGTCAGTGTAATGAAAAATATAAACCGTTCCATACTTCGCCAGTACAGAAAATTATGGAGCCTATGACGGCATCTGTGGTAAAGGAGAGGCTTTCCTAATATACACCCTATAACATAACCAGACTTCCAACAGGTTTTAGATACACCTCACTGTAATCATTCCTACCTAAGTTAAAAGTTAAGCAAAATACCTATCACCTGTTAAACAGCATGACCTTGGTAGTACGTCCCATGTGCTGTCCGGTATGTGAACAGTAATAAAACAATAGGGAATGTGCAGTACGGAAAAATGAATCAAATATGAAGTACAATCTGGACATTCTGGGAAAACCTATACAGTTGAAAGGTATGCTGTGACCCTAAATTTGTCCATATCATACCCATATTATGAGGAGCAAAGCCTAGTAACTTCCTATGAAATGTACGATAGGTGTGGGCTATGACACACTGTACAAAGTTATCTGAATGACCAGATTCACCCTGCCATACCTGCTGTAATAAACTGAAGCTGGAACTCATTGCATGTCATTTCATAGTGGCTTTAGACTGCCACTCACAGTACTGGTTTCTTTTTACAAGAAAAAGGAATAAATATTAGACAAGAATCACAACATTCTGTGAAAACCATACAGTGAAAAGTATGCTAAACATCCTCCACACAGACATTTACTTATTTCAAATAACTGCCTGGTAAGGCTCCCAAAACCTTGGTAGATGAGAGCAGTTACCTCCGATAAAATCCCCATCCCAGCCATTAAGATCATAACAGGCGTGTGTGTCCACAGACCATTACATGCCTAGCCATACAACCTGTGAAAATACCTCTCCATAAAACCCAAACCCAGAGAACAAAAACCTCCAAGGGAGAGACATTTCTCAAACACTGTTCCTCCCATCTGGAAAGATGGTGGAAGAACCGTAACTGAAACATATATTCCTTTAAAGACCTGAAGCCTAAGACTCAACTGAATGACCCATAACCATGACCTCAGTCCACTGAAGGTCCCCCCCCCTCCCCAAACCTACTCTTTGACCATGGGGCTAACCCGCAAGTCTAACTGTCTCTCCTCTCCCCCAACCCCTATCACCATGGGAAGCACTTCCCACACATGAGCTAAGAGGAACTGTGCCTCACAGCCCAAGAAACTCACTAACACCTGGTACAATAACCAACAGGAGATGAAATCACAGCTCACTACCACCAATGACTGCACTAAGAAGAGCACACCCTCCACTCCTGCTCTAGTTGAACCCTTTTTCTCTCTTTATAAATGTTCATATAACTAAAGAAGGCCATGGCAACAGAAATCAATTCAATGTACAAAAGTCCATGCAACATCATATAAATGTGACCTGACTTTCTATCATATCTTACACTGATGATCCAATGATATTCACCAAATACACAGGAATTAAGGATAGGGAATAGAGAAAGAAACTTCCACCTGGTACTCCATGTTTCCTTTCCTCACTATTTGCACAAATATTAACACACCTAGGTTACCAAGATATACTTCCCAGGGCAAGGCAGATTGTAGCCATAGCCCTTAGTTAAAATTGCACGAGTGTCCTCAGCACTTAGAAGTTAGCATCCTTTCAAGTTCAAAATGGAAGATAAAGTTCTAAATTAGGTGTCACTACTGCATATACCTCTCAATGTCTTAGCTCAAGAACTCTGGACAAAGCCTGATAAATGGGGGGACAAAGGCCCAAAAATAGGGACACATTTGTAAATACTGCTCATATAGACTTAGAAATTTGCTAACATAACAGGATTTGTGTTACAATGCATTGTCTGAAGGATATGAAGTCTGAAACTCAAGTAGATGTCATTATTTAGTGACTTTAATCATTCGGTCATTCCAGTGTAAATCTAACAAAACCTGTGGTTGCAGCTATCAGACTAAGCACCCCCCATTAACTGGCATAGAGTACTAAAATGCATGTCAAACATTTCCATCACCATTTAGAACAAACAATACAAAACTACAAATCTGGGCTGTTACCTTACATTCCCAGCATAAGGAAACTTCCACATTCCTAACCTGCCATGTCTGACCATTTTTTTTCTTCTTAATCTCTCCAAGTCCTTCTGGTTTCCAACACTCACACTGGACTGGACTCCTGTACCAAGTCAAAGTATGCTTAAAGTTCAGGAATTAGCACTGTGTAATTTTTGCTGTTAGCCACAAGTGCTCTGCACAGTGCTCACCACATACCCAGTGATGACTCCTACAATTTGTTCTGAGTTACTCACACTGATAACATATCTAAATCCAATCAAATTCTTGGTATACACCCAGAGCTCCTACTATGACTGAACTGTCTGGGTATCTCTCTTTTACACTGCCCTCATTTAAGATTTTAAATCCCCAACCAGAGCATCCCTGCACAATCAAAACTGATACTGAATGTTTGTCAGGTGTCAGCCTCACCAACTTGTTCCGAGCCCGGACAACCCTAACAGGTCAGCTGAGAAATTACTTAAAGGAAACAATGTATCTCCCAGCCTCATGAAGCAAGTGCATATGCTCAATTAATGGCCGTAACTTGTGTGCAACCACCAAACCCGCAAAGAGGCTTTCAGTAAATAACACTCAAAGTAAACATGGGTCAGACCCCCCCCACCCCGGAAATCAGACCAACTCAGGCACCAAACACCATCCGCGACCACACACAACATCCAGTTATAGCTAAGTATGATGCGCCGAATGCACATTCTGCAGCTACAGAGTGCCTAGCAGGAAGGTGCACACAGCCATACTACTCAACCTCATGCAACAGGAAATCACGACAAAGCCATAACTGAAATGTTTTACCCCAAAACTCAAACCCTTCAAACATGCTTCCAGAAACATAGACCGGTGATAGAATAGCAGGCTTTACACTAAACAGAATTCCCCATAATGCAAGTGTTAAACTGTAATATCTGCTGTTCTTTCCTAACTGTAATTTTTTAATGCCTTGCCCCTAGTTAGCCAGAATACCGCCTCCTCTTTGTCTGGCTACAGTGGATGGAAAAATATAAAGCAGCCTCTGAACTTTCTGTGAAATCTGTACAGTTGACAGACTTCTAGACATGTACACAATCCATACACCCCCTTATACAAACCACCCAAGACGATGTCCCTATCCCTCATGACACCCCTCTGTCTCAACCATATTACTTGCCTTTCATGGGGATGGGAAGGAAAAAAATAAATAAATAAATGAATTACCTAGATCTCCATAGCAACACAACACTGTATAAAATATTAGCCTGAGTCCCACCATTCCTGAAATGCCTAAGGTCATCTGTGATTTCTACACCAGTTACACTTGCCTAAAACCCTTTAAGCCCTTCCCTACCCTTACCTCATTTCCTCCCAATCATCCCTCATTCCCATTTAACCCTATCCTCCCCACCATCGTCTTAATTCCTGCTAATATATTTATCTAGCCCCACTTGAAGATGTCCTTGGACAAATCGGTCTGTTACCAAACCTCATTTCCTCATACATTTCCAGAATTTCAAATACATTTTGACAGTAAGTCAGTAAAAAACAGTTTCAAGGTTTCATTGTCTATATCAGCAGCATTAAATTGTGCAATCAGCTTAAAGTCAAATGTTTGTTGCTTTGGAGTTATAATTTGACCATTGGACACAGTTGTTTTTAAATCACATAACTACAGAAAACAAGCTGCAGCTCAAACATTTTCAAAAGTCACATCACAGGAACAGTCCTTTCCCGTATGTGTGAATGCCATAACAACCATTACAGAAACACCATGCAGCAGTATTGCATTGTCCCAGACTTCTTGTCAGTGAATACAGATTTTGATTTAGAAGATATCCTGACAAGAGGTAATATTGAATGTTCTTAACAGTAATGTCTTTCAAATTATTTTTCAACACAGAACCATAAGAATTTACAGCTGCATGTTATTTTGTTTATGGCAAAACATTTGCACTTCCTTCTCCTGACTGGCAAAACATCTCATCCATGTGCAACACTCTTTTGTGCCCTAAGGGAACCTCCTGTTTCATATGTACCTTACTAACAAAACTACTACTGTCCAATTTTTCCAATTTTTGACTCCATGGAATTGCATTTTCTCTTTTAGGTTCTTCATTCATCTTTTTTTTCAAAGCATCCATTGCTAAACAATCCTTGTTCAAAAATTGAGACAGAAGCAACATATGTCTCTGCAGCCTACAGTGCAGTTCTCCCTTTATTCCATTCTCCAAGCACACTATGGCCCAGTGCAAGAATACCAATGGACTGAAATGAGTAGGGGATGTTCCCCGATGCCTTGGCAAAATTTCCCCTTGTGGAATAAATACTCTCTCTTGTCCACTCTTAAAATAGGCCATTAGCCTAGTGGGAGTTCCTCAATCAATAAAGGACAAAGAAAGGAGGAAAGAAAGTAAGAAAGAGAAAAAGCCACAGTAGCTACAGTATATCTCCTGTCAATGAAATCATTTATTACTAAGTATACAGGCTTCTATTGCACCGGATTCTATAAAACTTATGGTAAATCTCAACAAAGTTCATATATTACTTGCTACTGACTGAAGGTTATGTAATAAACATAAAAATCCCCCAGTACCACTGTGGGAAACATCTTACTAGCACTACTGCAGGCAACATAGGGATATTTCAGTTAGTTTTTTCCCAAAATGTAATCCTTCCAGTTCATGGAAGTGGTTCTATCATGACCCCTTTGTCTTAGTTAGATATGTAATACATGTAGTTAGCCTACACAATTTTAAAATTTATTGGCAAACAAAAATGGCACCCAGAAGACTAGCATATTCATCATCATCACTGTATATAATACAAATAACTTCAGTACTGAATGTGTTTTTGCACTATGTCTGAGTTTTATGGCTTGCTCTGTACTTGTAAATGTAACATTTATCTCACAACACACTGCTTCCTGCAGTTGTAATCATGTATTGTATGTTTTGTGTCTGAAATTTACAATTAACTTTCTACTATTTCCATGACATGTTTTGGTGGGAACTGTTCTCCCACCTGTACTCTTTGAAAATGTACATTGCCCATATTAGTTAACCTGGTAATAAACAAATAAGTCAACAAACTATGATTCAAGGTAGGATAAAGAAAGCTAGAAAATTAGTTTTTGGGTTGCTGGAAATGTAGTGTGTATGTATATAACTGGAATATATGGATGCATGTTTATGTATCTTTCTCTCTCTCGATACAGCTGTCTGTGAATTTATCTGTGTGCGTGTTTTATATATATATATATATATATATATATATATATATATATATATATATATATATATCTATGTGTGTGAGCGGGGGGTTGTATGTGCATAT